>NC_041333.1:29504728-29544728 GCF_004354835.1 Perca flavescens
CATATATTACACAAACATACAGCAGAGTGCGTATTTTGTACGTATAGGCCTATACATCCACTATACATTAAGCATGAAACAAATCAATCTTCTAGGCAAGTCTGTCGGCATTGTAACAACCACGCGGGTGCAACATGCCACCCCAGCAGCCAGCTACGCCCACAGCGCCAGCAGGAAGTGGTACAGTGACGCTGACATGCCCGATGCTGCCAAGACGGACGGCTGCACCGACATTGCCTCCCAACTGCTCAAAAACACTGACATAGATGTGAGGTTCTCCATAACACAGATCATTCTCATTCGTTTTTAACAATTGTATTCTGTTTTAGAATGGTTAATTACATTTAATTGTGTGTGTGTTTGTGCTTGTGTGTGTGTTTCCAGGTGATCATTGGTGGTGGTAGAAAGTACATGACCCCTAAGGGCACAAAAGATCCCGAATACCCCAGGGATTACTCCTCTAGGGGCAAAAGAAAAGACGGACGCAACCTCATTGATGAGTGGCAGAGCATGAAAATTGGAAAGGTAACACTTGTTTAACCAGACACAGTAACCAAGAAAACCGCCTTAATTATAGCAACAGCTTCTTTCAGAACTTTTCAACTCGCTGCAACTATAAAAGACGGATGGCTTACGTCAGTGACAGCATTAACATTTTGCATTGATGCCAGACTTTCGTTCTACTTGTATTCAAGTTTATGGGGTGCGCATGGCAAGTTGTCCCACTCAATGTGTGCATTTTCATGTCCTGACACAGGTAGCCCACTACGTGTGGAATAAAACAGATTTCAATGCTGTTGACCCTGAAACCACTGACTACCTCATGGGTGAGTTTGTATTTATTTTATTTATTTACCTCCCTCTGCCCTCTTATGCGTTTTTCTGCAGCATAGCAGTATACGAAGGCAAGGCATTCCCATCAGGCCATTGAAGAACACAACATCAAAAGCCTTGTAGTGTCCTTGATTTACTCAGCAGCTTTTTCATTTCATCTTGTATTAGTGATGTCAGTCTTGAATGTTTTATCTCAAAATACGGTACCTGACCTACATAATGTTTTCGAGGTGTAAAAACATTCACAGCGTGCAGCCATTTAGGAAATCTGTGGACAGTGCAAGGTTCTGTTTACTATTTATAGATTATGTCATGATGACATAATTTAGCTGTTATTTTCCTATTATTATGATTGAGTTATTCATTGTATTCACTGACTTTTTTTTCCGAAGATAACAAACTACCAGCAGCTCTTAAACCCCCAAATGACCAAAACTGTTTTTAGTTTAACCTGTTTTATATGTAGTTCCCAGTCCTTATGCTAAGCTAAAATAACTGGCTGCTGGCTCCAGCTTCATATTACAGGTACAGACATATGAGTGGTGTTGATCTTCTTATTTAACTCTTGTCAGGAAAATTATAGAACTAGAATGGCACTCAGAGAGCGCAGCCGTCCGCCAACACCAATGGTGCATTCCTGTGCTCTTCGGATGGTCCTATATTCCGAGTTGAGCTTTAAGTTGTAATGTGGAAACAACATGGACGCTACAAACAAGATGTGTTGTATTTTATTGCTGAGAGTGATTAAACAACACAGTGATTGGTTTCCAGTATTTGCGTGACAACGAAGAACAAATGAATTGGATCAGGTTAGCCATGAAATATGATTATACCCACACAACATGAATGCAGCACAAATGGCCTGTCTTGGAATGTTAACGAAGGTGAGAAATAATTTGTATGTCTGCCCCGTGATTCAAGTCCGCTCCAAAATTTGATGGGTTCTTCCTTGGCCTGTGCTTCACCCTTCCACCAAGTGTCATGCAAATTGGGCCAGTACTTTCTCTGTAATCCAGCTTCCCTTAACTTGTAAAGGAATTCCAACCAACCAGCATAAACTGACAGCAGAAAAAGTGGCCCTGCTCCAAGTGTAACCCACTTGTGTCCAAATGTTCAAATCATGGTTATTCCACTGCTACTCTGCCTCCACCGGTATAAATTTGAAAGGTATTCAGTTATTTGTGGTGTGTGGTGGCGTGAAGGAAATGTCGAGATTCAGTCATCATGCTGGACTGAGTGCTCACTTGCTGCTGTAGAGACTTTGTATTTTAGCCTCACACACTGTAGTTTATCACTTCCTGTGTGCTGAAAATAGCAGTAGTAGGAGGAAGATGGGGCTTTTCTTTCTGCTGCACCTCCACTGTAGGCTGATAAAACTGACGTACTGTATTTCTTACATAAAAATGATTTGGTCTGTCCTTCTCTTCCCGAGCTCTGTTTGAACCTGGTGATCTGCACTTTGAGACGGAAAGGGACCCAAACATGGACCCGTCTATCGTAGAGACTACAGAAAAGGCTATCCGCATCCTCCAGAAAAACCCCAAAGGCTTCTTCCTGCTAGTGGAAGGTGAGGACAGCAGCTTTACCCACCTACCATACACCCCCATCACTTAATCCTTTAAAGGTTAGATAATAAAATCTGCAGAGAGGTGACTGTTCTGCTAAAAATAAGGAAAAAAAACACAGTGATGCTCTAGGTGGATCAGTTCAATCATTGACCCTGTTGTAATCACAAAGGGGCCCCAAGTGGCAATTAAAGGAATACTCTGGTAATTGTTGTGGTTTGCTAAAACATCAATATGTGTTTACATTTATATTACAGCGACTTTAGCCCTGATATTGAGTTTGTTTGAGTGGTAGTGCGACAACCTCCAGAATACATCACATTGGAGAACAGTGCATACCTGCAGTGGATCTGGTGACTTGACATCAATTCTACATACAGCTCAATGAGTTTGCCGCAGTGTGCGCTAGTGGATTGTGGTTGGCTGACGTGTTTCTGTTCCACCCGGCTGCCTCACCGGCCTCCTCATCCATCTCTCCTTTAATCTGAGGCAGCCGCCTGGGGACTCCATGGTGCTACTGAGTGTCTTCACAATGACTTCAAAATAACAAGCAAATGTATAAATAGAAGCAGGCATATGGTACACCCAATCATTGACAGCTCACTGAGACCACAACTTATTAACCAGAGGCTGCCTCACTTTCCAATACAGCTAGCTGCCAGCTGGTGGAGAGGACAGGAGAGGAAGAATGTAAAAAACAAAAACAAAAAAAAACAAACATCAGCTTTATCCCCTAGCTTGATCTAAAATTCTTTGCAAGAGAAAGTAGGTCCCCTTCCCAAATGCTTTGTTTTATTCCAAGAGACATTTTTCAGACTCACTTGTAATTGAGGTAAGTAGTCTGCTCACTAAGGGCTCAACTTTGGAATCTAACACTTCACATCTGCTGTTTATGCATCCATTTTGAACTTGGCAAATGGTATTTTCTGATGCTGTACAGTCTTGACAGCTCTTTAAATACATTTCACTGTCCTCTTCAGTGATTTATCACACTTTAAAGACAAGTCCAGTCACAGGTCTCAAGTCATCCAAGACAAGTCAGAGTCAAATCTCAAGAAATTAGTGGCATGTTGGTGACAAGTCACAAGTCAGAACCAACTTTTGAGTCATGAGTCATGAGTAAAGTCTTTGTTGTCAAAGTCATTGGAGACAAGTCAAAGTCTTGTCCAGGTTTGAGTCAGTTGTCAAGTGAAGGGATACAAATCAAATTAGCCTCAAATTAGCCCAAGTCAGTTGTTGATTTATTTCAGAAACCTCAAAGTATTGACTAAAGTCAAAAAGACAAGCTAGCTGGTGAACATATTGGAGCATTTAGCTCCTAAGAGCCAAATATTTCCCTCAGAAGCAAATCTCAAGTCATTCAAGACAGTTCCAAGTCACATGTCAAGTCATATAAGACAAGTACAAGTCAAGTCTTAAGTCACTCCAGATCACAGACAAGTTCCAAGTTAAGGCTCAAGTCTATAAAGACAAGTCAAAGTCAGGTCAGAAGACTTCAGAAGAAGAAGAAGTGTTTTTCCATAACTAACAGTTCTTTAAATAAGGACTTTAAGTATAGGACTTACAAATAAAAAGTCTTGATAGTTGGCTGAATCACTATATTTTCTTTTACTAAATAAATGTACTAAATAAATCGTTGTCTTACTGAGTCAGCCTAATTAAATACAGATAAATGAAAAAATGAACCAGTGGTTTCTGGTTACGTTTTCCAAAACCAAGCACTTTTTCTTAATTTTGAAGGAAGAGAAATAATCAATTGTCCTTTCTGTCACTTAAAGTAGCCTACCAAGCAGTACCAGAAGCCATTACTTCACCTTCCCTCCTCATTAACCCCTCCCTGTCTCTGTGGTCAGGTGGGCGTATTGACCAGGCTCACCATTCTGGCCGGGCGTACATGGCACTCCATGAGACGGTTGCTTTTGACTACGCCATAGCCAAGGGCCTTGAACTCACCAAAGAGCATGAAACTCTAACTATAGTGATGGCTGACCACTCCCACTCTGTTACCTTCAATGGATATCCATTTCGAGGGCAGAGCATTCTGGGTAATTATGAACTGACTTCTTGTATTTCTCTCTTTCTAAAATGCATAGATTGATGTGGTACTATGAAATCAGTTCACTGCTTTTTTTTTTTTTTTTACATATGACAAGAGAGTTCTGAGTTTTGACGCAGGAGACATTCTCCCCTATTCCTCCTTTTCTTCCCATCCATTCCCCCCTCCAGGTGTGTTTATATCCCATGACAATAGACACCCAAGGTGGCATTTTGTGCTTGTTTTGTGTGTCTTTGTGTGTGTAAGTAATGCCTGCTTCCTCTCAGCTTCAGTGTGCCTCTGCCACCAGCAGCTTGACATTTCCTCTGCTTTCTCTCCCCTGAAATTACAGCCCAGGTAAACACATAAGCTAGTAGCCTTTCTATTTCAGTCCCTTGCTTTCTCCTCGTCTCTCTTCCTTCTGATTGTCCCTGACCATCAACATTGACCATCTCTCTTGACTCATCGTCTCGTTCTCCTCGCTCTATCAGTCTTTCTCACCTGTTAATCTCCCTTTGGTGTGTATCTGTATTGACCTTACTTACTCCTTACTTCTATTCCTTCAACTCTCTGTTCCTTCTCCATCGCTGTTCCCTCTCCTTTACTTTGAGGCGTAAAACCTGGGCTGAACCTAACACATTCATGGAGCGACAGAGGGTGTTATAAGGGTTAAACTGATTTACTGGTTTGCCTGTACTGTAGTAGATGTCAGTGTTTTATATAATGGATCAAAGCACATTGTATGTATTCATGCTTTTACACAGAAGACATTTTGACATGTCACAGTAGGAAAAGCACAGGTTAAAATAATAAAACTAACGATGGCTTTCAGTGTTCCTGGTATTGTGCGTACTTATTACTATAAACATAATGTACGTTATTGTCGCTACACAAATAATTAGGCTAAGCCTGGGAAAAAAGAGTGTACCTATACAGCTGTAGCTAAATATAAAGATGTGTTTTTTTTAAATGATTTGAAAATATTAGGGAACAGTAATGTAGTTATTGGGTCCAATTTAAGATCCATTTTACAATCAAAGCTGACGTTAAAAAAAGATTTTGCGCCACACATAGTTTGGTTCCTGCTCATTACATTGCTATTGTGAAAGTAAATATAGGCTAAGCCTTTTGGGATGTCTGTACACTGAAAGGCTTTAATATGTACAGGGTAATTACTTGTGGTGTAATTTCTCTCTAGGTCTCTCTTAAATGCTAAATTTGTTACCCCCTTACTCCATGTACTTCTCCCCTACCAATAGTACTCAGGAGGTTTTTCATTGGTACGAAACATTTACACTGGAATTTATAAAGTAATATAAAGTGTTACGAGGACTTTTTCTTGTTTGGTTTTCAATGAAGAATTTTAGTGTCTCCTAAAATGTCTTAAATGCTGCTTCAGAGGCGTTTACACCTGGTACAGAAAACAATCCTAGGGAAAACAAGGATATTTGGGGGATTTTGTGGTTTGAAAATATTCACATGGGTTATATTATGTTGTGGTGTTCCCAGCTTTCTACACTCTTTTCAGTCATATCCTTATTTTACCCTCCTCCTCCTCCTCCTCCTCCTCCTCCTCCTGCTCCTCCTCCTCCTCCTCCCAGCAGTGTACTAGTGCAGCAGTGATTAATGTGCTTGTGAAACTTTGAGCTCTCCATTAGCGGGGAGACTCGCCAGGATAATGGCTAAACCGGAGAGAAACACTCAACAAGCTCCTCCTGCAGCATCCTAGAGATTCAGAGACTCCTCCTCTTTGGTGTGTGTGTGTGTGTGTGTGTGTGTGTGTGTGTGTGTGTGTGTGTGTGTGTGTGTGTGTGTGTGTGTGTGTGTGTGTGTGTGTGTGTGTGTGTGTGTGTGTGTGTGTGTGTGTGTGTGTGTGTGTGTGTGTGTGTGTGTGTGTGTGTGTGTGTGTGTGTGTGTGTGTGTGTGTGTGTGTGTGTGTGTGTGTGTGTGTGCCTGTGTGTTCATGTGTGCATGTGTTTAGGACTTTGAGGCAGAGAGAAAAAACTGAAAAATAAGAAAGATAAATCGAAGATAATGTTTGATGGTCTCTCTGGATTTTCAAGGTAAATCTCCGCTGTGGGCTACAGACGTGCTGCCTTACACCACACTGATGTACGGCAACGGACCCGGACACAAAATCACAAATGGCAAGCGTCCAGACATCCGCGATGTCAACACTAGTAAGACACGCTCAATGTTTCTTCATTTTCTTTCCACGAAAATATCACAGACTTCAGTTGATCAAATTTCCTGACAAGTTACAACACTCCTTAAACAGTCAGTAATTAATAGCTACTTTCTATCTATCTATCTATCTATCTATCTATCTATCTATCTATCTATCTATCTATCTATCTATCTATCTATCTATCTATCTATCTATCTATCTATCTATCTATCTATCTATCTATCTATCTATCTATCTATCTATCTATCTATCTATCTGGGACAAACAGCTGGAAACACACAATGGGAAAGAGAAAACTATTTAAAAACAACTGGAATGACCTTTACATTTGAGATCCATGTCCAATAATACAGTGTGACCTTTCCTTATAATATAATCAGGTGTACTTTTTGTCTCTTGCTGACATTTTAGTAATTTAATTTGCATTATTTTCTTATAAACCAAGAAAGAAAATGATCAGTTCAGGTAAGATGACAACACAATTCAATAGATAGGATTGTACAAGTATAAAAGTACTGCTCTTTTCCCCCACATGGAAGATTAGAATTTTACATAATCTTTTCAACATCTATTCAGTCACACTTTAGTTAAAGCTGCATTAGTGGATTTAGTTTGGCAAATTGGGGGCAGTGCAAGAAGTTGTAGGCTAAACGCAATATTTCTGTCTCTTTTCTAGAAAATAAAGACTACGTCCAGCTGGCTGCCGTCCCCATGCAGTCGGCCACCCACAGCGGGGAGGATGTGGCAGTGCTCGCCCGCGGACCTATGGCCCACCTCTTCCAGGGTGTCCAGGAGCAGAACTACATTGCCCATGCCATGGCCTATGCCGCCTGCGTGGGCGCCGACATTAGGCACTGCCAGGGGCAAACTGAAGCACATGCGGTTCACACCATCTTCACCAACGATAAGAACGGAGCCGGGGCGGCTTGTGGCTTGCCAGCTCTGCTCAGTAGCCTCCTCAGTGCACTGCTGGCACTTGTCGTGCTGATGTAGGTCCCTTTACCTTAGTGAATCCTATTGATCTCACTCCACTTGTCAGGGAGGTCAGAGGTCAGGGTCATAGGAGGAGTGAGCAGGGATTTGCTCAAGGTAGTTTCAGCAGGACCAGAGTTATGTTGTTAAGAAAGAGATAATTAGATTATTAGAAGTCACAAACTTAAGTTACAGAGTTTTGTTAGTCTAACAAAGGCAAAAAAATATATACAAAATGCAGCTGCCAGAGATCTACGAAAATAACTGACCATATTACTCTTACACTGGCTTCCGGTAAGTCAGAGAAATAAAGGTGTTCCAACTGTAGCCAGCTTCAAATCTGTTTTATTTTCTCTACGATTCTATTATATCTCACTTATAAAGCACTTTGGATTGCCGATGTGTATGAATTGTGCTATATAAGTAAACTTGCCTTGCCTGAAGCAGTTCAAATAGAGAATTGGGTTGGCTCTTTTTTAATATAAAGTGTTCTGTAGCCTACATACAAACAATGTATATGTCATGTATTAACATTTATGGCTCCTTCAAAAAACCTTCTAATCAGATCTACATTCGTCACAATCTTGTGTTTTTTTTTTTTTTTTTTTTTACAAATTCTTTATTTAGGTAAAGAAGTAGAAAAACTACTAACCATGAACGGACACTTCATCTTTCAATTTATCTGAAAAATGTAATGCCGCCAAATTTGGTTTTCTTTCTGCTGGTTGCTTGGCAACCTCACGGTAACAGATGTTGGCAAAAAATAGTTCCAGCGCGTAAATCCCTGTAAAATCACAGCTTCTTTTGATGTACCGATTAAAAAAAGAAGATATACCACTTTAGTCAGTGAGCTTTAGAGGTGCTGGCAGGTGGGTTATTTATTTATTTTTGGAGAGAGCCAGACTAGCCTATGTCCCGACTTCCAGTCTTCATGCTAAAATAGGCTAATCTCCTGTTGGCTCTGGCTTCATATTTATCAAACACAAATGAGAGTGGTATCAATCTAAATCTCATGAGGGGCAAATAAGTGCCTTTCCCCAAAATGTAGAACTATCCCTTTGAGCGAGCATTTATATTTGAAATATTGTCAGTGTACATTACTTATGTGTTCAGAAACAGCATATTGAGAACAGGCCATATTTGTATGATTAAATACATTTGTATATATAAAACGACACCAGATGCTGATATTGTCTCTGCCAATGACATTTTAGTCTATAAAACTGAAATTGTCCAACCTTTGATGCATGAGTGTAGAAAGGACTCTATTGCTTTGATCCTCTCCAATATCCGCAGGTCTAATTGAGGTTCGTGGCGACTTCATTTGATGACATTACTACAGCAGTCCATTAATAATGCAAAATATTTAAAGATCACCTATTTTTATCTTTGGGTGACAGATTGTAGTAATTATTTTGGACATCTGCTGGGGTTTGGAGTTTATTAAACCTGATTTTGACTCTCCTTGTACTTATTTAGACTGGCCGGGGGCCATCATTTTGGTTTCAGATGATGGGCCTGTTCTCATCTTTAACACACATTTAGTAATACACATTCATAGATAATATGGTGGAGTGACGCTCAACAGCTTAAGAGGCAGTGCAGGTAAGTTTTTATTTCTTTTGTTTGGTATTGTAGTTATATTTAAAGGGAGGACGAGGCAGCGATCGGGAACACTGACTCTTTTGACACAGGGTCTCTTTCATCATTTGATCTCATTACTACATTTGAACATGCAGTATCCTCAATACATGAACAGAAAGCATTATAAGCATATTGTCATTCAAATGTTATACAGTACATCATTTGCATTGATGGAAAGTAATTATGTACTATACTTTAATTTGCTTGAGCATTTCTGTTTTATGCTACTTTATAACTTTATTCCTTTTTCAAGGGAAATGTACTTTTTATTCCACTGCATGTATTTAAGAGCTTTAGTTGCCTGTTACTGTACATATTTCAAATAGTACACAATTTAGGATGAGTTTATAAATATGGTGTACTACTTTACACAATCAATCACTGTATGTTAAAATGAATGCATCAGTAATAATTTAATTATATAAAATAAGAATGGAAGGGGCCATTCCAGCTCCATAGCGATTACTCTTAATTTTGATGCTTTTGTACATTTTACTGATAGTACTTTTACCTAAGTATAATTTTCAGTGCAGGATGTTTGTTTGTAATGGGCTATGGATTGTTTTGCAGTATAGCTACTTTTACTTAAGTAAAAGATCTACTTCTTCCACCACAGGCCATGTGGCATGGCATGTCTACATTTGGATCTACAGGTCATAGATCAGGTAAAACACATAACTGTCCTGGTGTCCTAGGCCAAAACACATAAAATAGAACAGAAAAGAAATGATAGTACTATTGACATAGCAAAAGCATATGACCAGGTTAAAAACAAGTGAGAAGAAAATCAAACACACATGAAATCAAGAAAACCCTATATGTATAATTACCACCGTCAGTGTTGGGTGAACTTAGATAATAGCTATACAGGCATTCCTTTGTTTGGAAAATATAATTATCATATTTGTGAATTAAGGTGTGTATAAAATGTGTCAATGAAAACAATGTTAAAACTGTAATTAAATTGAATTTTAAATCAAGTTCTAAATAGGTCAGATAGGGTTTGGGTAATGTTGGGGACAGTGAGAGGGTGGGGGAAATATCTTTTACAACTATAACCTATTTACAGCGCTAAAATTAAACTGAGGTTCTTAATATGAAGAACTGTAAGGATTTTTCAGAATCCTCCTTTATTCTTTTCATTTTGTTTCCTTTGTTTTGGTTGGAACCCAGGTTCTTTGCAGAAAGGGCTTGATTCATCTCCTGCTCAAGATGAATACTCCTGTCCATCCAACAAATTCTGCTCATGTCCCACACTTGCTGCTTCTCCACTAGGGCCGGCTGACTTGGTTGAAGCCCTGAGGGGACAGGATGTCTCCTTCTGCCACTGGAGACAGCAGTCTGGGTCAAAGCATCTGTCACTCTGTTCTTCTTTTCTGTTTCTCTGCTCATTCAGGCGCCTCTCCAGTGCCATCCGTCCTTATTTTCTTCATGAGCTTTTCCTCCGAGAAGCCAAGAAGTCTGCAGGATCTTGATCTCCTTCTTGTCTGCAATCTCAGCACTGAAATTCTAGAATAGATATTAAGGCATGTTTGTTCTGCTGGCTGAATGCTTCAATCTCATTGCTAGCCTTGCACTTGTTGACCCAATGTTATGTGCTGTTCTTGGCTCCCTGGAACAGGGAACAGCTAGTTTTCTAAGCTTTGGTTAAAAGCCTTTTTATATTATTCAATAATTTTGCTTGACAGGTTTCAGCTCCCGGTTCGCTTTTGCTGTTGATGGCCTAGCTCAGAGGACTTGCTCTTGATGAAAGGCTGGTGTTGAACATGTTTGGATTTTCTTCTTCTGCAGACACTGCAGCCTGGGGTCTTGGTTGACTTGACAGAAAACAGGTGTATTATTCACTGATGGTATTCATTGACTTGCACCAAAAGCTTGATTTGTTTTGTAATGGGCAGATAGACAGATGCTGCAGTAGCTTTTATGTACATTTTTGATACTTTCATTAGTGAAAAGTGTCACAACTGGAATCCATCCAACCAACTGAAATAGGGTTGAGCACAGCTGCAGTTTCACGCATTCCACTCGCATCTCACTGTCTTCATCAGTGGATGGAGTTTGGTCGGAACAAACCTCATCTGCTGATGAAGACAGTGAGAACAAAACCTCATCTGCTGATAAAGACTGTAAAGTGAGCTTGAAAGCTACAAAAACAAAAAAAGTGGACATTTTTTGGTCAAACTACTATTTCCAAAGTCAGCAATGAACTTCCATGCTGAGTTTTACAGCCATTTTACAAGCTTGAATGGAGAAAAATATAGATTTTAATTGGATTAATAGGAAATAAGGAAGCTTTATCTTGTTTTATGCTATGATTTACAATTTGACATTATTTATATCAAACTGATCTACATCATCATATGGTCATTTATTTTCACACATACATACAGCATATTATGCATTTATCTACTGCACATCCCTTGGTGGCTTACCATAACCAACTATATTAATATGCAAAACATGCCATTTTGGCCATTTTATGTGCTATGTAAAGGTGAAAATATTTTAACTGGCATTTTTCATATTTTATGCACTCTTTTTTTCTTGCACTCATGACAGCAGGAGATATGAAGATTTCAGTTTTGCACAATGGACACATTATGGCCCGAGGCTCTGATAATGGCATCTCCTCCTCATGTTCTACCAGCCATGCGGTATCAGCTTTGCAGTCACATACTGTACTGCGCAACAGGCTCTCCGCACTCCTGTGGCTCCCACAGCTGCCCGTACAACAGCCATCCTTTCGGTGGCGCTAGAGCACCGGACAAAGTACCATGTGGCATGGAGAGGGCTGATCAGGCTACATAAGCTGTGGCTTTGCCGCAATTTGATGTGTTATGAAATGGGATCTGAGTGCGCATTGCAGGAAAAGAGGAAGTGCAGAAGATTAGAGTCCCCTGCGCTTTAAACTGTAAAATCACAGAACATGAGAAGACCTTACATGAGCAAAACATAACAGTGTGACGGATGTCTGTCCTCACACGTGTTGAATGTCTGATGAACAAAGTGGCACATACTGCACATTTTCCCCCAGTTTATTTTTTTAGTTTTGTTATTTTGTGTGTCTCGTCCATTTTAAGAGCGTTTACTGCTAAAGAAGTTGGTCATTTTTTAACCACTAAATGTTCTACTGATGGCCCTGAAGGATGCATTCACAGTGGAAAAACACCTGTGGCACCAACGGCTTTTCATTCTAACTCTATACTTCTGTTCTTCTCTGACTCTATCGCGCATATTTACGCACACACAACATGAGCTGGAGTGTCAATCTAAATTGTCTTTTGGGATCTTTCGGCACCATTGCCGAGTTAATATATTTATGTTGTGTTACTGTACATGGACAACCAGTAGAAACACTTCGGTCTGTTTCTATCAATCTGGTGAATGCAATGAACAAGGACTGCAGGCATCTTAACAGCCACCATTAACCACCAAACACCCACTATAAATAATTACATTTCTAGTGGCAATTTGTGGAAATAGTATGACTGAAAAGACATCAAATTCAGAGTCCTGAAAACAAATATTTTTTTTTACCCAGATATGTAATTAATATTTCCATGTCTTTAAATTATTCCACGCATTGCACCTCTCTGCGCTCAGGAACTAATTCAATTAGATATCGTCAGTATTGTGTGCTCGTAAATGTGGTTCATACTCTTTAAATGTAACAAAGCACCCACTGAGCACCCATTCAAGGACCGTTTCATCATCCTGTTTTTTGGATGAATGTAAAATGCCTTTTAGATGTCCCCGGATCTGTCCTCCGGTAGGCAACACACAATAAGCCAGTGGGGGTGCTGCCGCGTGGGTCAGCAGCTCTGCAGGTCTGTGTTTAGAGTCCTGGTGGGCGTTAAGAGAGACGGTGGGAGAATGAAGATGCTTCAGCGCCGACCCGCCTGGAGACAAGAGTGGGTCGCTTACAAATAGGCCACAATAGGCCTCACAATAGACCAATCTTTTTTTATCCACGCCCTCTTCGAGTGCGTTGCGCTATAATGGGTTACTTTGATTGAACACGCATGAATAGAGCATGTCAAACGCTTATTTTTAGAAATTGCCTATATTCGGGTGCATGGACTTTGAGGGCGTAATAAGCCTGTAGCTAGGCCACATCCCACATCACAGTGTGGGAGTATGAAATAGGGTTCTGATGTCCTGAAACGTGTCAGACTGCGTGTGAAAAATGTCTCTTTCCTCACATGTGCTCCTGTTGCCATAATTGGATGGTCATATTGTTGCATCACTGCACAACACCACGTATAAAGCTTGTGGGCACGTAGAGGTCCAACACGACCTTTTCTCGCTCGGACTGTTAGATTGTTCTCGACAGGGAAAAAATGAATAAATATCTCACCTTCCGCACAAGTAAGTTGTGTTGCTCTGTTATTATTATTTCTAAGCATCATAACCTTCAGGCTGCCATCAACTCTGCTATTTTTCTTTTTAGACTTGTTGAAATATGCAGTATGTTCCTCATTTATCATTATGTCAGCCGAGAAGAAATGCAATCCTTGGTTGACAACTTGCATCTCTTGTGTGCACCGCTAACTCCGCCTTCTCCCCATGTCTGCTGGCATGTAAGGTGACACCAGCCAATCACATCTCATTCCGCTTCTATACCTAGCAGGGGGAAACAGTACAAGGAGGCGGGAAACTCGTTTGGGCTGTATATAAGCAGTTAAGCGTGGGGTTTTTGTATCACTGTCACCCTCCAATGACTCTCTGCCTGACCGGGCAACAGCAAGAGCGAACAGAAAGCGCACAGTGACCAAAGATCCGTGCTGGTAGGTGGTGTGGACTTGACCGGCAGTGACCAGGAGGGGAAACCCCAGCCACTGCAGCTGCCAGGCAAGGACAGAGACCCATGCTGCCGCCGACTCACAGAGCGCTGTCCGTCCGCTGTGGTGCTGAACCGCAGGACTCGACCCTTCAACCGGTGACGTAGAGCTGAGACTTATTCAAGAAACACAAGACTCAAGCTAAAAAAACAGAAAAACATTAGGCTATATATATATAAATATATGGACTTTAAACTAGTCAAAAACAAAGAAGAACCAGAAAACTCAGAGCAGAAGTTGCTGGACATTCCCTCTGCCCTCGGCGTCAATCCGGCGGTCTGAGCACAGCAGCGCGAACCCAGCGTAGATGCGGAGAGTGAACAGAGGCTTTCGATCAGTGAGGTACGCTCGACGTCTTTTACGCAGGGAAATTGGGGAAAGAGATTTGTTAGATTGCTCTCCTAAAAGGCTCTACATGCAGCTGCAAAAATGGGCTGTATCAGCTCCAAAGCGCCAGTTGGTAAGAGTTGTTTTAATCTGCTCTCATAAAAGCACGCTGGAGGAAGCCTGACATTTTTTCGCATTTTTGTTTTGCTGCAGCCTTCGCGGGTGCAGGGGCTATGAGTGAGTTTGGGTGCTTGAAGTGCACAGCATGCTGTGTCCGAGATATGAGACATATGATAGCAGTGCTGAGTCATATGCATATGAATAAGGATCCTTATAATAAGCCGTTAATCTAAACAATATCGTCTTAGATGTTAAATGGTGTGCATTTTAGCGGGGTTGTGGTGGGGAATAGCTTGAGGGGCTGGTATCTGCACCCTAAACATCGCGATGCTACGAGAGTTGCAAGGAGCTTTTTGGTGAGCACGCCAGTCAGAGGCAGAGAAGACAGAGGTGCTCTTGACACCATTGAGGGATGCGCTACTAAACGGCGTTTTATATTTGTGACGAGAAGACTCATCCGGACACGATGGTTCTGACTGCGCTGACCCAGTTTAGTTGCAAGGTAGGACACCTTTTTGCTCGTATCCTTACGCATGCGACCGAACAAAATCTTCAGGTTTATACTCGTTATTTCCAAGAATTTCGACACAACCGGTTCTTGGTGTTAACGTAAAATAACTAGATTAGTTTGCAGTCGCATACATGTCCAAATTTAAACGGACTGCATAACCATCAGTGCTTAGAGGCACACACATGCAGCATTATATTATTTGCTTGTTGCCAAGAAACAAGCTCCCTGTTGCCACTGCATCTACTTGTTCTCATGGTTGTTTACACCTTTGCTGTACGTGTCTCCCATCCATTCCGCTGGCGGCTATATGTCGCCAAGGGCCCCATACTCTATGTGCTACCCCGACCTCTGACGCGTGTCTCCCCCAGATATCCCCCGTTATTTATTCGACTGGGTCTCCTCTGTATAGCCTACATAAATCAAACCTGCTCCACATCCATCTGTCCATTTCTCTCTCTCTCTCTCTCTCTCACACACACACACACACACACACACACACACACACACACACACACACACACACACACACACACACACACACACACACACACAGACGTGGTCGCTTATTTCCTCTGGTGATGGTAATGATATATGCAACCTTTCAAACTGTGATTTATCCGTCATATCCATGCTTCGCCTCTAATTGGTTATGTAATTTGTCGCTTCAGTCACTTGATGATTATAGCGCCTTGTCCCCGTCTCCTTGTCGCGGAGTGCGTAAGGACATGCCCTGTCCCTTAAATCCCACATAAAGCCACCATATGTGCACGTATCAAGAGTGTAATATACAGTAGGGCAATAGCAGCCACCTGTTTGACTCTCATATTTAGCCTGTATGTGTGTGACATCACACTGCTGCTGGTCTTGACCTAATTGTGTTGATTCGCTCATAAGTGTCTCAGAGAGCCTGGAAGACATGAGAGAGTGAGAGCGATGCACGGCCGAAGTCTCTCTATCTGCAGTTTCCACGACAACGGGAACTACAGAGAGAAAATGTGTGTGTGTGTGTGTGTGTGTGTGTGTGTGTGTGTGTGTGTGTGTGTGTGTGTGTGTGAAATAAATAAATAGAAATAAAATGAAGACTGCAATCTCATTTGCTTTGAGGGACGAGGACACACTTTTGGAGCTGCAGCTCCGTTTTAGAAAGATCACAGTCAGGGGAAGGAGATTAATTAAGATAAAAAGGCAGAACAAATGAACAAATTAGCCACAGATGGATGGATCAGATTCAAGAGAGCCGCCACAAGTTTCAATAAAAAGACTAACCTCAGTTTGATCAAGATCATTATGGTTAGCCTGTGTCTCCGTGTTTCGTGTTGGTGTTTCAAATGCAACTCAGTCCCATCAATTTATTCCATTACATGTACACATTTCCATTCAGATTAGATCTATAGGCCACATCCATGTCCCTTGAATTGCATCCTTGGTCTAGCTCAGGGTCATTGCTGCAAAGCCGTGGCTACAATGACTTACCGGACTTGTGCATTGCAGACGTGAAATCAAAACATTTCTGTTGAAGTGTGAGCAATGTCAATGTCGTTTATCTAGGCTTCTGCGTGTCGCAGTAAAGGGCAATAAACCCGCCCAACAAACTCATCGACGGAGAGGTGGAGGCTGTGGCGATCCATGCGAAATGTGAACATTTTCTGACAATCCGTAGCTGACGTGTCACCATGAAATCCCTCTGGGTGTAGGCTGCACCGCCTACATCCACCGAGCTCAAATGTCTGTCAAATTCTGGACATCAATCTCGTGCTATACAAAACACGTGCACATCTTTCACTCTTCTTAACAATACTTTCATTGACCAGGGTGGCCTAGATTCAACGATACAATACACCCCGGGCATCTGATCTCATCACACCCAATTAAACGGCACATATTGAATTCTGCTCGTGGGCAACTTGAGCTCGGCGCGCTGAATGGCAGGTGTTTGACCCGATGGGGTGAGTGATTGGTCTTGATATTGGACTCAATATTTGAGATGGGTGCTGGCGACTAATCGAGCGAGTCCTTCTTTTTTCACAGACAGTAACTAGAAACGCCTCCCTGCAGTGGAGGGCCGGAAAGATGAGCCAGGCACTGACATTTCGAGGCCCACCTCTTAATCTCGTTTTGCAAATCTGATTTGAAGAGTGACGAGCACGCATAGGATTGCACGTGTGTGTGTGTGTGTGTGTGTGTGTGTGTGAGAGAGAGAGGGAGCTTCAGTATGTGGCGGATGGGAGCTGTCCAGGTGCTGAAATGTTCTGCTGCACGCTGCAGGAGGCCAAGGAGCGCGTTTATAAGCACCTTTGGTCCATGATGGTCCACGAGTCTGTCAGGTCATGACGAGGGCAGCTGATAGAAAGGTTAAACTCGTGTAGTCAATGAAACAGTCCTGTATCTGTAGGCAGTTATGTGACGTTTGCAGCCAGGAGGTTGCTTAGTGACATTTGCGCTCCATCCATGTAGCACTGCTTTTGGTCTGCAGCTTGCCTCTGTTTGGTTGTGTTGATGACGTGGCCTGTTCACGTCAGATAATGTGCACATCACGGAGGTAAACCATTGCATAAGGCCATCACAGGCATGCTGCATATTCTGTGCTTTTCATGTGTTATACTGCTTCTCTCCCTCCGACAAAGCATAACCGACTTCATAAAATATCAAACAGGTTTGGGCTGCTGCCAGGGCCTTACCTGCATGACATGGCATGGCTTTAAAGTGCATGGAAATATAGGCCTCTGTGCCCAAACCCCCATGTTATCTCACTACAAGTGCAGTATCCTAGTCTCAATAGAGTACGTACAATACGTACAATACGTACAATAAAGGATTATGTGAATGATAAGCCTAACTTAGACTTGTACCATACATAATACAAAGAAGTGTGTTCCAGAACTACAATACAATGATTATAAATACTTTCTGAAAGTGCATGGTAAAAGCCTGAAAATGCCCTAAAATACACCTACATCTTGATGGTGGTGTAAAAAGAAATTTAAAATGTAATCTTTAAATAACATTCCATTTCAATATTTTGAGTTCTTTATTCAGAACATTTGATTTTTCAAAACAGATGGTTCTTTGAGTCTTATAGCTTCACAGCTGCCTTTACACACCCTCTTTTTTGTAGCAGAACCGAGGTATCTTTTTACAAGACTTTTAGAAATTGGCTGGGGTGGGGGTGGGGGGGACTGCAGTGAGATACGGCAACATTACATTCCCTTACAAGGTCATCGTCCCTTCATAGTGGCTGCCCTGGGGTCCCCGTGGAGGCATGGGTGCGTTGGCATGGTGACTGCAACTTTGGCCATAAAGCAAAACGTAAGGATTAGCTTAATCCTTGAAACTCATAGTTAGTAATTATTGCTCCAGTAATAAAACAAATATTATGATAAATTACATTTTATTGCCACGTTAAAGTGCAAGCGTTGTTGTCATATTATTAGTTTTATTTGTTCATTTTGGAGCAAGAATATGGTGCGGAGAGACTATGAGTTTTGCGATTGTTGATTTGATATAATCTTTTCGTGGCTCTCTTCCTCCTCACAGTGGCCGTTGACGGTTCGTTGCGCGTGGAGTGGAGCGCGGCCGGCTCCCTGTCTGACCTCGCGCTTTTGGGGAGCACGCGGACCTGCTTGGCGCGCAGACTGATTCTGACAGCACCTTTGAGCGCACTGGACTTCAGCGAGGTGCCCTTAACATTTTTTTTGGTATATAACCTAGCATATACCGTAGCTAATGTAGCTGCACAGACACCTCGTGCAATGTCTTAACAGCTTACATCACTTTGTAGAGTCTGAAAACTATTTTCTTTTTATTGATACCCTGTAGTCATTTCTGACAATAAAAGGGTTAATGGAGAATACTGACACAACTTCATCTACTTGTTGCTTGAAGTAAAATAGTCCAAAAGAGCCAAAACTCCAGCAACACTTGTATCTTAAGAACAACTTTGTTTTTAAATAAACAATAATGTTTCTTTTATAGGCTACCTGTCAGGTGTTACTGTTGTGACCCTTCATTGTACTTAATTAGTGTTGCAATTTCAGTCATAATAGGCCATCCGCTAACTGATGAAAAGGCCTTTTTAATGTACCTAGATGTTTAAATGAACGTGGAGTATTGTTTTTCCAACTGTATAAGAAAACTCAATTCCAATCTCTCTGATCGGATTTGAGCCGAGCTACAATCAACCTTGTGTATTATAACCTAGTCAGGCGCCGGCCAGATATACCTAATCAAAGATGACAGTCTCTCAGTAGTTTGCCACATGAAGGCTCTTATCAAACCCTCCTGGTTTGATAATTACCTTATTAGTGTGTGTTTCAACCCTGAGTTCTTTCTCCATTTTAGTCTTCATTAATGTTAACCAGTTGGTTTATCTTTTTTTTTTTTTGAAGCCATTCAGTGTAATTAACAATTAATTTTTAATTTGGGATTTTAAATGGAATCTCAGGGTCACCGAGTGTAATGCTTCTTGCCTTCGAACACACAACACACAGTCTCTATTTATGAGATTACTACTGAACGGCTAGACTGATTGCACAGTGATGGCTGGATCAACTCTGAGATGCTGCTGTGTCTCACTTGAATGTTCATTTGACTTTAAAATCTTAAAGAAAACACATTTTCCTCTCCACTGGTTGCACCAGAGAGTCTGATCCAGTTAATTGTGAGGTTTCATATGACAAAGGCAGATGGACTGACAGGATACTCTGCTCCTGAGATGTGTAGCAATGAAGTTGATACGATATAAGGTAAGAAAAAAAGGAGTTTTGAAGACACTTTGGTTAGAGTGGTGGATCTACAAGGACCATCATAATCTAAGAAACCTGCAAAATCGGTTCTGCTGCAGTACATGCCATTTGTTGTTATACAGTTAAGAGTTTGAGTCTAGAAATTCTGGAGCTGTAGAGCAGAAGTAATTGAGATGCTTGCAATTGTCTCAGAGATGATGATAAAGATGATAATAAGGATGATGAATCCACCATGCCTCTTTTATCCATCAGTGCGCACCATCTGGGTGTGAATGTCATGTGTTGCTTTGAGCCAGCCAGGCGATTATTAGCAGTGCCTAAGTGATCCATTATGAAATGCAGCATCTCACTGTTCACTATTATACTGCTACAGGCCTGTTATTGAATGCTGGGCACTAGAGAGAAAGGTTGGCTGGATTGCTGATCTGATCAAATCTCTACATTTCAGATTTAAGTTTTTTGTCAAAGTAGTATTGGAGCAGCAATTGTAAATTTGATAAAGTTATCAGACCTGTTGGTCATAAAATAAATTCCAATTTTCGAATAAATATCTGGCATTTTTTCCGCTCCATATTTAAAGCAAAGAGATTCAGTTAATTTATGATGATGGAAATGCCTCATCTCTGACGCTGTTAGCTGTGGCGTCACTAAGCAACAATGTCTACACTGAATGAAAGCAGGGAGGCACGTGCAAGAGTTATTAATTTGGCTGTTGTGGCTGCTGGTTGGTGTTCTGAGTGTGTGACATCATCAGTAATTCAGGCGGGCAGGAATACCGCGAGGAATTGCCATAGAGTTGCCATAGAAATGTTCCCCATTGTGGAAAAGTTGAGACATAGAGAGAGAGAGAGAGAGAGAAAGGAGAAAGAGGTATGCACAGAAACATGGCATGTCGAAGGAAGAGATGGATGTTCAGCTTATTTTCCACCAGGGAATCAGATATCACGGCATTATGTTCCACTGAAACAATTCATGGGTTGGCTTCTCATATAATTTGGTATAATGACGTCCATTTTGCCAGTATATGTGTGCGACACAAGAATGTGCTACTGAACAAATTGCAACCCAAGCAACAGGCAAAATGTGTCTGCACCATTATTTTTCGCAGTTGACGTTTGATGAATAAGATAAGGGCTTTGACTCAATCAGCCAGGACAAAGGTACAAAAGAGATTTCTGCTGTGATGTAATTTGAAAATGAAAAGAGTTTGCTTGAGCACTAACATTTGTTTTTCAGGCTTACTGAACAGCCATGTTGGGTTATTAAATTTTACTTTACAATTTTATTTTAATATTTTAAAATCCTTGAATAGTGCTTTTGTGTGTGTGTGGGAAGACACTGGTCAGGTCAGTTTTATGTCACGCGCTCTCTGTCAGCATGCGCACTGCCCTCTCTTAGCTCCTGAAATACGCGTTGTGTCGAAAAATCTGTTGTGTTTCTCTCTGCGCTGTCTCCGGGCCGCATTATTCAGCCCTCGCTGACTCACAGAGACAACAGTTAACCAGTGATTTAAAAGCTAAATGTGAACCTGAGCAGCATCATGACAGCCTCTCTGTCTGTGTTCACCAGACCATGAAGATTCATGACTGCTTGACATGATGTGTGTATGTGTGTATGTGTTTGTACTGCTATTCTTATGAGGGCTAAATATCTTTAGGCACAAGTCTTTCCTAATAAGTGTGCTGCATGTTGTTGGAGTGTGCAATGATGGAAAAGTTGGGGCACAGCGGTCTAATTGAAGCGCTCGCTCTTTTCTGAGTGCTGCTCATGTCCTCCTCCGTGTTCGCTCTACTGTACAGTAGGGCAGTGGGGGAGCAGGAGAGGGGAGCCAGGAGCCAGTGGTGCTGTCAAGTGGAGCTGTGTCTCAAGGTAATGTTCAAGCTCAATTTGGCCATTTTGTGCCTCTAAATGACAAGTTGTCTTTCTAACCTTTATTCTTGTCAGGGCAGAAATGTCTCTAGCATTCATGTCATCACGGGATACTCAACTGAAAAAAACAGGGTAACACTTTACTTGAAGTTTTCTACATAAGAGTGATATGACACTGTCATGAACACATGACACTCATATGATACTGTCATGACACAGTCATGACACATGAACCCTAACCCTAACTCTAACCCTAACCCTAACCATAACTTGTCATGACAAAATCGAATGACACTTACTAAAAAAGCGTTATGTCATAAACGTTTATGACTTGTTTATAATGTTTTATGACACATTTATGACAGTGTCATGTCACTCTTATGTAGAAAACTTGTGTAACCAAAAATAGTAATGAAATCAAGTTTAGGCTCATTAGAGGGGGAAAAAAATAAATTTTTGAGTTCCCTGAAGATGTATAAAATCCTCCTACACCATACTGAAATGATTTCTCTGGGCAACTATTTGAAAACAAATAAAACATTCAGCTGTGGGTGGACAACATTTACTGTCTGACATCTGATTTTAATTAAAGACCAACACAATATATCTTTCTAACCCTCCTCGAGAGTGTATGTCACATCTCCTCCAGATTATCCTCCCTCTGATCTGTGAGCTGCTCTGCGGCACAAGAGGATTATCACGCCTGGCGGCAGCCTCTGATACCATCACATGCTGGGGATTCCCCTTCGCTCTTGCTCTTGCTCTTGCTCTTGCTCTTGCTCTTGCTCTTGCTCTTGCTCTTGCTCTTGCTCTTGCTCTTGCTCTTGCTCTTGCTCTTCTGACAGATAATTATGTTGATTGTTTGTTACTCGGTTGGTATTTTGTTGCTATTAAGTGGAATTGACAGGAAAAGGTCAGGGTGATGCTTCTGGGATAATCTGACTTCATCGTGCTGTCCTGTTTTCTAATTCACTGCAAATCAGATGTGGTCTGTATTGAATGGTGACTCATGAATGAAAGGAAGGAAAAAAGGAAGATCTAAGTTCAAAATGACTCAACAATTCAAATTCTTATTATGTTTACTACTGTGGGTCACTTGTTTTAGCTAGTGATGTTGCTCAGTGTTGTGTCTCTTAAGGAAAGCAGGTAAAACTAGTACGTCAGAGACCTGCAGTCAGTCATGGGACTGGACACAATTTGTACCTTTTGAGATATGTCATGATAGTTGTCTGCCTAAAACCGTCATCAAAAGTGTATTGACCCATATTAAGTAACAACACGGTGGCGTCAGCTCAGCATATGGCCTTTGCTGTTGACGTGCCCATTTTCCACGTGAGTACAGGTAGGGCTATAAAAAGAGTTTACAGACAAAGAGTCTTGTCAACACCTGATACACCCTTTGTGGTTTGACTTTACAGAGCAGACAGATTTGATGGTGGACAGATGGGGGGGGGGGGGGGCATCTTTTGTCTACTGTATGGTTCTGTTAACTCACTGCGGGGGAAATGACCTTCCTAGCTGTCTGCACACAGAGCTTTATCAGTTTCCTTTCAAGACGTTGTCCTATACAATAACTTGCATATTTGCAGTTGATCAGAAATCTCCTAACGGCCACACCTGGAACCACTGGAGAGGTACACTTGTTTTTTTGACTATGTGCAGATAAGGTGAAAATAATAAAAAATTATATTTCTTTTTATGCCTTCTTGTCTGCAGCCATAGATGCAGCAACATACTCTTTAGTTGTTGTAGCTTGAGAAGAGTCTGCTCAGTTACCCTAACAAGCTATTAGTATGGTCATTAGCCAGCAGTCTAATTCTGCAAACCACTTCAGTTAACACGTGGCTGCAATGAAACACCTGTATCCTTGGCTTGTAGTTTTTTCAACTTTGGTTTCTACTCTTCTATGTGAATTAATATGCAAAGCAGATATGTTTCATTAGACAGCAACAATTAGCTGAACAGATGTCATAATTATTTGTAACTTTGTAACAACATTTTGGGGTGTAACATCATTTTGTAACATCAAAATAGTGGTTGCTGGGCAACAAGACGGATGGATTAAATAAATGAGATAAAACATATTAATTAGTGATAGGAGAGTGGTATTGTTTTAATCCAACCTGTGGCAAGAAAGTTAATCATTGTATTTCCCAAAATGTATAACTATTATTTTTACATCCTATAACATGCTACATAACATGCAGCGTAGCGTGGGTGCGTGCAAATACATGTGTGGTTGTTGGCATACAGCTTGTGACTCATTGAAAGCATTTATTGGTGTGTTTAGTTAGAAAATTCTTCACTTTCCAAGGCCTTGAAAGTACACTGACGTTGTTGACATACTGTGAACACAGGAGTCCCCTCTTCATAAAAGACAATAGTGGGTTTTCTTGTGAGTCACAATGTGGTCAGATGCTGGCTCACATTCATGCTGAGCTGAGCTACTGCACCAGTTTTTCCCCTGAGTCATACTTTTTCTTGTCGTTTCAGGTGAATGTTGATGACACCATTGAAATGTTACCAAAATCAAGAAGAGCTCTCACCATTCAAGAGATTGCTGCATTAGCGCGATCTTCCCTACATGGTGAGTGCAACATTTAACATAAAAGTTCTAATGCAAGCTAATATACAAGCATAGGTATTTGTATGTTCTGTAAAAGCACATACTAAAATGTGTAATCATCACAAAAGTTATGCTGTAGCATAACCCCAAGCTTTTTCTTTGTAGGTATTTCACAGGTAGTGAAGGACCATGTGACAAAGCCTACAGCCATGGCTCAGGGCAGAGTGGCCCACTTGATAGAGTGGAAAGGCTGGTGTAAGCCTATGGACACTCCTGCAGCCCTGGAATCCGACTTCAACTCTTATTCTGACCTCACTGAGGGAGAGCAGGAGGCACGCTTCGCTGCAGGTAAGACTTCTGTTGACTTGTTTATTACATAAATACAGGAAAAACACCCTGCTTAGCTACACTCAAAGTTTAAGCTGACAGAGGGTTTTTGCATGTGCACAGATCAATTTAGAACAAATACACTGAAGATGTTACTCACACACACACACACACACACACACACACACACACACACACACACACACACACACACACACACACACACACACACACACACACACAGACACTGTAGGATTAGGCTTAGGGTTAAGCAAGAGATTTTATGAAATAATGATAAAAGGTCACAAAAGAGATCCCAATTAAATGAAAAACCATCGTAACAAAAAGGTAAACATTGTGTAAATGCAATAGTAAAAAGAGAATTTGCAGACTTTTGCTTCAAACAACCTAGTTTTTTCCACAATATATTTTTCACAAAACTGTCATTTTTACCCCATTTTAACATGCTGTTAACATACACTTTGGGAATCTTATCTGGATATGAAAAAATGCATGTTAATGCAAGGTATTAATGCTCATGGACCGCATTGCAATTTGAATACTATTCGATCAGTGAGACCACATCTGGCGGTTGTTTGTTTCACACTGTGATCAGATCTCAGCAAGGTGTGAATTGTGAAGAATTTATTGAAGGATAGCCCCTTGAGATGATCTGGACAGCGTTGCCTCATTTAACAGGGCACTCCAGTGTTTCTAGTATTGAGTTCCTATGGGGGGCCCACAAGAGACAGATTAAAAAAGAATGGTAGAGGAGTCCTGACTCTGTCTCTCCGAAACTTTACTGTCTGTGTCTTCACTGTCACAATCTCGTCATGGCAAAAATGCTAAAACATCGATCAAAAACGACTAAAATTGAAGCCTCAGAGGCCAACACATCCTGACTTTTAGTCCCTAGTATTGGTCACGCTCCAAAAACACTGGATCCTACACTACCCATCATGCAACTCCATGGCATCTTTGAAACACTGCATCAACCAACTGCTTTCTGCTCATCAATTCCGTTGTCCTCAAACCCAAACCCTGATGACATCACAATGACATTATCAGGGTTATTTTGTCATACCCGCCCAACAAGTTGAAAGGTCACCTAACTCTACATCTGTCGAAAACTGACTGTATAATAGTAATGGACAAACCGTCCGGGCCTGAAAAGTGAAGCCTAAGTGCCATTAACCTGAATTCTATCTAATTTCCAGCAGGGGGCGACCCCCCCAGTTGCAAAAAGAACTTTTCTATAGAAGTCCATGGGAAAAAGACTCTACTTCTCACTTGATTTATTACCTCAATAAACATTTTTATAATGGGTTTATGGCCTAAATTGCTACTTTCAAGTATTCTTCAATACAGCATGATGTTCATTTTGTAAATTATGGTCCCATTTATTTTAAAATTGATAATAAAGCAGGGGATGCTATAGGGCGTGGCTACACGCCGTCAGGACAGGCTTAGTAATGCTAACCATCTGATCAGAGAACCATGATAAGAAGAGGACTTTTGAATACCAGATGTGTAAATTCAAAGGCCCATGATCAGATGTCATAATCCAGATACAGATTTCAGATACAGATTGCATGTTAATGGCAGGTGTAAATGGGATGTTGGATTCTTTATCTGCTGTATGCAGCCACGTTCATTGCCCTTAACTCTTCTCCTTCACACATACATATGGTTTGTTCCTCTCAGTGCGCCGCTCACCTAGTTCATCTGTGTGCTATCTTTTACTCACTCACCTCATCTTTTACTTTTCTTTCAGTCACTCCTGCCCCCTCTATTCAATACCCCCTTCATCCTATTCGCATTGTCCCATTTTTGTTATGTTGATCTCTTCATCTCCTCTTTTTCTCTGTCTTTTTACCCTGTCCCTCCTGCCTGGTCTTCCTCTATTCTCTCGCTCACTCCCTGCAATGCAGACTCTCAAGGTTAATTTGCA
The DNA here is from genome assembly GCF_004354835.1 of Perca flavescens. Classification (NCBI taxonomy): domain Eukaryota; kingdom Metazoa; phylum Chordata; class Actinopteri; order Perciformes; family Percidae; genus Perca; species Perca flavescens. The sequence goes on from NC_041333.1 coordinate 29,531,221, forward strand.
CAGTCAGGTTTTGCTCCGGGCTAGTGCCACCATGACTGAGCGATTTTCCTTTGTGCCTCCTCTGTTCTCATTTATTTTTTTCCTCTTTTATATCTTGCTATTGACATGACTTCTCTTCTCTTCTCATGCACCCATCTTTGTGATCCATCATCACAATAAAAGATCCATTTCAGTATTCTTTGGTTAGGAAAGTGGTTTCCTGTGCAACTGTAATGATGATGCAAACAAGATGATTTATAAAGGCAGGCAAAATAGTTCTTCAAACTTTTAAAATCAATCATCATTCATTAAATAGTCTTTACTGTAACAGCTCTTTAGATGATTTTTTTAAATTATATTTCTTTTTTGAACCTGGCCATTACATGAAGTTTATTAAGCCTTGCTTCATTGTACACATAAACAGGGTCTAATCCTTAGCAAGAATGTCTGATGCTCTCCACACCGTTTTCTATTATTTACAATAATTAGTGTAAGTTGACTAGTAGTCAAGAGTTGGGGAGACATTTCTATATGTTATACTTCTCCTATTTTCTTCAGTTTACATCATCGTGCATCCATTCCATCAGGGAGCCAGTTGCGCTGACTCCTTTTATTTTTGTCAACTCTCTCCTTGTAGCCCGCTGATGGTGTTACTGTTGTTGACTGGACACTGTGTGAATGTCAGGGAGCACATTAGGACAGTGAGCGTGTGAATGTGCGAATGTGTGAAGTAAGTGTTTGGTGTGTATCGTGTGTATGCAAGGTAGATACAGTGGTACACACAAATGTGTGTTTGTGTACTGTAGGGGGCATCCTGAAACTTGAAAATGCAAGTGGGGTTGTCCTTTTGATGGACTGACTGACTTCTGCCATCACAAACACAAACACACGCCACGCACGCACGCACGCACGCACGCACGCACGCACACACATATACACACACATTATTTGAAAGTAATCCTGCAGTGTCTCTCTGTAGTGCATGAAACTGGCTGCCAGCCTTGGCCGACACAGAGAGGCTTATGTCACTGTATGTGTGTGTGTGTTGTGTGTGAATGAAAGAGACAGAGAGTGTGAGGACATGTGTGAGTATGTGCGTATTAAGCTGTTTTTTCATTTGAACTCCAGACAATGTCCAATGAATAAGGTGCAGACATTGTCTGAAGACGATTGTCTGACGATTTCAGCGTTGACCCTTACCGACAGAAGTTCCCGAATCTCATCATCTCTCCAGTTAGACATATTCATTGGTGTAAATCACCCTTTTTCTTCACCCTCAAATGTTTGTTTTCCAACGATTTTATGAACCTTACGATAGGAATGTCATCAACATGCCCACTGGCTTGCTGTGAATTCTCCGGAAAATGACTGGCTCCATTCACACATGGGCTCAATCGGACATTCCACAACTACTAGGTACTAGGTAGCTGGCCAGGTAAATCCATTTAATGTCCAATCCAACTGATTCAGATATTTACATTCTCATACACAGCTCCTCATAGTAATATCTAGATAAGTTCAGGTTTGCAGAAGTGTATGTGGCCTGACCCAATCTAATAGGGGTGTGACGAGACGCTTACTCCACGAGACGAGACACATCACGAGATTGGGTTCACAAGAACGAAGCGAGATTTCTCGTCGAGGTGAAAAGTTGTCTCGTGAGGCGATGTGATGTCAGCGTGATGGAGCGTGGAATTACTATTGAAGATCCCCCTGCCACTTTTAAATCATTTGTGTGGCAACATTTTGGTTTTCCTGCGGAAATAATAAACGGCGAAAGAGACAAGACGAAAACAATATGTTAACTCACATTCCACGCTCCATCACGCTGACATCACATCGCCTCACGAGACAACTTTTCACCTCGACGAGAAATCTCGTCACGTTTTAATCTCGCGTCGTCACACCCCTACAATCTAACAATGCATGTGTGAATACATATGTTATATTTACCCACAAGAGTTACCTAGCCTTCTAACCTACTGAATATTTATGAGCTGAAGTAAGACTGCAAACCACTCTACCTCATACAGCCTGTTACAGTATATCCAAACTGTATCACTGTGTGTTCAGACAACTTCAGATAACAGTGATGAAGTCTTGGTTGTAATAGAAACATAAACTTCTGAATTGAAATGTTTTTTGGCTTGTATTTTGCCATGAAATAATATTGCTAAAATATTCTTATGGTTTGCATTAAACTAAGTAACCTCCTACATTGCTGGGTATTATTTCTTTATCATACAGACAGAGGAACACAGGTGTAGTTTTGTGTGTGCTTATCTGTTGGTGTACAGTATCTCTTTATCCCTATTTCTTGTGTGGTATGTGGGTCAGTGACATAAAAAAGTATGCATGCAGGTGAAAACTTTCTTTCTTCTTTCTTCTTAAGTTCAAGGAATTAGAAAAGGCTTTCAAAAGAGAACTACAGAACAGCCTGCACGACTGCAATTGCCGGAGGACGTGCCAGTGTTTGTGAGGAGAGTTGAGAACCCAGCTACAGTGGAAGATGAATGAGAGTATTGATCTTTCTCCATGGGAGACAATGCATGAATACTGAGCATTGACCAGAGAGAGACAGAGACATAAAGATAATGAAGAGAGAGATTCAGAGAGATAGAAATCAAAAGTCAGGGGCAAAGCTGAAAGAATGCACTGTGAAAGAAAAGGGAATGGTTGGAATGAGGAGAGTCAGGTGAATCGAAGGAGAGAGCGGATAAATAGTGGGAAGAATACAAAACAGATGGATCGTGTGGAAGTGGCACAGAGATAAAGAGGAAAAACGAAAAACATTCTATGATTGGCTAGCTCGTGATGATGATTGGAGGTGATTGGACCTTGTAGCACATTGGCACAAGCTGAGTCACCTCAGCCACACACACATGCACGCACGCACGCACGCACGCACGCACGCACGCACATTGATGTCCTCTCTGTGGCCTGGTAGTGGGGGGAAATAACCACTACAGGAATACAGCCTCCGTTAAAATCAGCTTTTTCTAACATTCAAAATTATGTTTTTACATGAATATTGTTTATAGGATTATGCTACAATATAAATGCATTTCATTTTTTTTTGACTCTATCATTTAACTATGTGGTCATTTTTTAAGCTGTATTTGTACTGTACTGTAGATGTGTAGTATCAGACTGCATTAAACCGAGGGTGCATTTAATATTCTGTTCCCATGTAATTGTGTTGGTCAACACAGGAAAGACCTCCCACACACACACACACACACACACGTCAATGTGTGTGAATTCATTTTTCATTCACTAATTAATTCCAGTCGTTCTACTTTGCCTTTTCTTTTATTGATAATCTGCAGTGACTGAAATTCAAGACTTTGTGCAGATTTTTCCACAGAAATTATTTTTGCAAAATATGAAGAAAAGAAACTTCAGGATGTTGATTACAGTTATATCAATAGAGAAAAATATCAAATGAAGAAAAAGACTTAATTAATAAATGAAACTAACCTAACTTCTGTGAAAAGACAATCTAATAGTAGCAGAGGGGGTGGGTATGATGTGCTGTGGAAATGCACATTGTGCTAAATTTAACACTTAAGCTATTATGATACCCTGCTCATCAATACAATAATCATCATGTTAACACCGATTATTTTACTTAAAGGTCCAGTGTGTAACGTTTTTAGTTGTTCATTATCAAAATCTGTGTTGCCCGTTCACAAACTTGTCCTTTTCATGAATATTTACCAGCACCATCAATTCCAAGTATTCCTATTGGCTTGAAATTTTATATTTGCATTCGCATAAACTTGGGTAGACGCTCCATATTCATGCGCTGTCTTGAAATACATTAGCCGGTAAGGGACAAACAGGACATACTGCTCCGCCTTTTGCGTTTTCGCTGTCACATGATAAACTCACAGGTGCTGCCAATGGGTATCGTCCTATGGTCGCTTCCTGGCCCTGGGAAGTTTGAAGAAAGAAACATGGAGGACCACACCACCACACATATTCAAAATCCAAATTTCAGGAACAGGAGTCTTCTTCTTCGCCCAGAAAACGAAAAAGGATATTGAAAAGAGCGAGAGACCGGCGTCATCAGAAAAAAAGTGTGAAGGCTCCGTAGCTGTAATACGTACTTTGAACTGCGTGGTGCGAGAGTTGATCGCGATATATATGATCTCAACACTAGATGGGAGAACTTTCCACACATTGGACCTTTAAGCATTTCTCCTGGCATTCCCAGTGACATATACATTTTGTCTGTGCCTTGATCTTCCAACTTACTGCATAACAACTATCAAACACTCAGTCAGTGGTGGAAGAAGTATTCAGATCCCTAACCTAAGTAAAAGTACTAAAACCACACTGTAAAAAAAAAAAGTAAAAGTCCTGCATTAAAAAAGTTACTTCAGTAAAAGTGTGTAAGTATAATCAGGAAAATGTGCTAAAAGTATTAAAAGTAAAAGTACTAAAAAAAAGTAATCCTCACATTTTAGAAACTGGAAACAATCAAAACAGTCCTGTGTTTAAAATGCAAATCATTTTAGTTGGACTTGTAGGCTGTTATATTGTTGGTTGTTGTTATATAAACTACATGTTTTGTTCTGCATACTTGCATGAAAGGTGCTATGTAAATAAATAAAAGTTTTAAAAAGTTTGGTGTGCAAATATCTTAATTTGTAAAGTAACTAGTAACTAAAGCTGTCAGATGAATATAGTGGAGTAGAAGTAGAAAGGGGCATGAAAAGAAAAGACTCACATAAAGTACAAGTACCTTAAATTTGTACTTAAGTACAGTACTTCAGTACATGTACTTAGTTACATTCCAACAGCCATCTAAAGTGCACCAGCCAAATGACCACTGAAGAACATTGAGTGTAATGGGAATGCTGTCTCTGTCCAGTCCAATACCACGGCGTGCACTTTGTTCCTCACACAGGCCTGCCAATCAAAAACAGTTACATGACATAGAGACACAATGGACTGCTGCCTCCCTGTTACCATGCCAACCATCTATTAGCGTGTGCACATGTGAAGCTTATGTGTGTATGTGTGTGCGCAGGTGTGGCAGAGCAGTTTGCCATAGCCGAGGCTAAGCTGAGGGCCTGGTCCTCTGTGGACGGCGACGAATCTAACGATGACTCATATGACGAGGACTTTCTGCCATCCAACGAGCCCACCACACAGAGCACAGGTATATACACACACACACACACACACACACACACACACACACACACACACACACACACACACACACTCTTAGCTGTCCATCGTGGCTCCAGGGGTGGGGGTAGGGGGGTGCGTTCAGCGATATTGTGTTCGCTGGTGCCACTTCTCGTGGGCGTAGAGTCCGATCCTTGAGCCGCACACTCGTCCGCAGATGGAGCAGGGGAAACCAGATGCCAGGGGGGCACCAGCCGCCCGCTGGTGTCTCTGGATGCGCCTCTCGGTTCGGCGGTCTTGGCTGATTTGGTGTATCTGAGAGACTACTTTAGCACAGGTAACCTGCCAGGCTGATCTATCAAGTGCCAGAGATTCAAGCTGCGTGAGAGGGATGTTCGCTCGCTTTAGGAGGTCCCTGGTGTAGTCCGTAAAACGCCGCTTTTGCCCTCCGGCGGAGAGTTTAGCGCCCATTAGTTGACTGTAGAGGACTTGACGGGGCAGGCGGTGTTCGGGCATGCGTATGGTGTGCCCTATCCAGCGCAGATGTTTTTTGGCCACCGCTGCTTCCATACAAATTGAGTCAGTGTTGCTGAGAATGTCTGTATGGGGGATTTGATATTCCCAGGACAAGCTGAGGATCTTCTGTAGGCAGTGGATATGGAAGGCCTCTAGGTTGGTAATGTGCTGGCGGTATGGGGTCCAAGACTCTGCCCCATAAAGCAGAGTGGAGAGACATACCGCGTTGTAAACAGCCACCTTGGTGCTGATCTTCAGGTTACGGTTTTCAAAAACCCTGCTGCGAAGGCGACCGAAAGATGATGAGGCTTTATTTATCCGGGTGTGTACTTCTGTGTCAAGGGAGCAACATGAGGACAAAGTGGAGCCGAGGTAAGTAAAGTGGTCCACTGTTTTAAGTGGAACACCATTTATGTGAAAACTGGGGGGTGTGGGGGCGGGGGTAGTTAGATGGGACATGACCTCGGTTTTTTGAGTGTTTACCTGTAGGCCAAAGGATTGGTACAGACTGGATATTGTGTTAAGAGCGTGCTGCATAGAGTCCGGGCTGTGAGCTAAGACGGCACAGTCATCAGCATACTGAAGCTCACAGATTTGGCGGGTCTTTGTCTTTGTGTGGGCCTGGAGCCGACGGATGTTGAAAAGACTTCCGTCAAGTTGGTATTCCACGTGGACGCCGTCGTCATGTCCCATGACACGGTGGAAGAGGCAGGTGATGGCAGAGAAGAGGATGTTAAAGAGCACCGGAGCCAAGACACAGCCTTGCTTCACCCCAACGTTTACTTTGAAAAACTCTGACTGGAGTTCTCCCGTGAGCACTCTGGCTTGCATCCCGTCATGGAACTGCTGTAGGATGTGGAGAAACTTAGGTTGTACCCCAAGTTTGGAGAGGAGTTTCCAGAGAAGTTCACGGTTGATGGAGTGGAAAGCTTTGCTGAGGTCGATGAAGGCTACGTAGAGGTCTTTGTGATGTTCTCGGGTCTTCTCCTGCAACTGCCTCAAGACAAAAACCATGTCTGTCGTGGATCTGGTCTTCCGGAAGCCACACTGTGTTTCCGGAGGCACAGCTTCCGAGATGTGCTCAACCAGTCTGCTAAGCATGATCTTGGCCAGGACTTTCCCTGCGACGGAGAGGAGAGATATCCCAAGGCGGAGTTCTGAGTAAAGCGGAGGAGTGTCCAAGCATGTGATTGGTGGCAGGTCTGGGAGATAATCCAGAATATGTGGGTCGACAAGTTTGGTGTGGTTGAAGAGACTCTCAAAATGATTGGCCCAACGGGCAAGAATCTGGTGGCGGGCCTTAAAGAGCATGGACCCGTCAGCTGATCGGACTGGGGCGCAAGGAGCTTGCGCATAGGTAAGGATTTGGGTGAGGGTGTGGGTGCGCAGACCACACTCCCACCATGTCCTTGGCAGGACTGGGTCAGGATCCAGTGGCATGGAGACCACGACGACTTGTGACCCAGCACTGCTGCAGCCTTCATCCGCCTTTCCAGCCGTTGTGATGCTCCACTTAGGTCAGCCATCATCCTCCGTCTGTTCCGCCGTTGAGGACTTGTGCCTTTTTTTCAGGGTGTGCTCCCTTAGCCTTTGCCTCTATAGACTACTCCACAAGGCAGTGGGACTATTTACCCATAGCTGGGGCAGTGGTTGGCGGGTGCCAGGGCATGTTCCACTACTTGGTGGGCCTGCACACCGCGCCTCTGGGGCCCACTGATGCTCCGAGATCCCCTACAGTTCAGCCTGGGTCCACTAGGGCCCAGTTACCGTGTGTGGCCGCAAGGAGGCACTGTGGGAGTCTTGGTGGTGGAGAGGCTATGTACCGACAGGAAGAGACTTACGCAATCTGCTCCTCTTTTTGCCCTTGCACAAGGGCTAGTCGGTGGCAGTAGCTGTAAGCAGAATGTAGCAAGCAGAAGCAGCAGCATGCAACATGCACTAACTACTAAGCTGCTAAACTACAGGCACTACTATCCCAGTACTACTGCACTGACGCATCACACACACACCCTGTGCTAGCACACACACACACACACAGAGCACAGGTATACACACACACACACACACACACACACACACACACACACTGTATCTCTACACCACAATTTGGTAAATCACATTAATTTGCTTCATTTCCTAATACCCCATCACACAGCCTCTTTCTCATCCATCTCTCTCTCTCTCTCTCTTTCTCTCTCTCTATCTTTCATTGTCCCAGTGCCCTAGTTTATATCCTCTCCCAACATTTTCTTTTGTTCCTTGGCGCAATTTGATATCCCTCCTGCAACTTTAATATAATTTCCTTTGCTGCAGAGACAGTGTCTGTGTGAGGAGGGTGTGTGAGCGGGTTATAAATACACAGAGAGTATTTGACCATGGGTGTGTGTGTTTACCAGAGCTTTCATCTTGATTACACTGAATCATCAATAACCTGTACTGTCTGCAGCTAATAACATTCAGCTCAGTGTTGCTTCTCTATCTTCATATATCCATCTGTGGCTTCTTACCTTCTGGCAAAGCCCATTTAGTAAATGGAGTTTCACTCGTACCTGCCTGTATGTGATATTACAGTATTCAACTCTACATGAAACCAGTGCTGTAGTACTTTTCTGATGGCGCATTTTTTAGAGCTTTGTTTGTGGTAGAGAAGAGAGTTTCCTTAGCCCCACTGTAATCAAATTGTTTAACTTTTCAAATATAAAGTGATATGTTTGGCATTTTCCCACATACTGTTCTTATAATTTTCCACTGCTGGTATTTTTCACACCCTTGTAATGCAGTGCATGATATATTTTTCATTCTTCTCATAGACATATTTCTTTGAAACACATTCGACTGTGGACTATGGTGATAGCTACTGAGGTATTTTTGTGGTAACTAATACTTTACATGCTACCTTAATTTGTGCATTGGTTGCTTTTTAAAATTAATATATTGATCTTATTCTTTCAGACATTTCTTTTTGCAGTGGAAACTTAGAAAGAAATCCAACTTTATTTTCTTTACATAAATAACTGGCTTTTGGTTGGAAAAACAGAGCAAACTTATTATTCTTAAAAGGTACCATGTGGAGCTTATATTACGTTGAGTGTACATTCAGCAAAACACATGGTGTATACCTTTGAGGCCAAACAGCAGCATTTGTGTATGTTAAGTAACAGGATTCTTTTTTGTTGGTGCATTCCTGTTTCTTCTGTTAAGGTCCTTGCACACTGAGAAAAAAAAAAAGACCTCACGTTGTGTCAATCATGTTTACACATTTCCTCAGAAAATTTCGTCCGTCATAAATAAATTCAGTATGGGTTCAAGCAAGCATTTTGATGTGTTTTGACAAGGAGACGGTATGAGCCTATCCAGAAATGACGCACAGAAAGACGCTGGCAGAATGCAATGTCTACTGTCAACAGGTCAGATGGTAATATTCAGAAGGATGATGATGATGATGATGATGATGATGATGATGATGATGATGATGATGATGATGATGATGATGATGATGATGAGGAGGAGGAGGAGGAGAATGGAAGAGGGGAAGATGAGAGAAGGCAGACATCCACAGACAGAAAAAGGAGAGCAACAGTGTAGTGATGGAGAGGACAACTCTAGCCGCAGTGCCAAACGCAAGAAGATGCAGACAGAGAGGACACAGAGCGAGGTAACTGTCAACGGAGAGTAGCAAGGGATGAAATGAGGGAGAAGGAGAGAGCGGCAGAGTGACAGCAGCGTCACATTTTGTATTGTTTTGCAAAATGTTTCCCAACAGATTAATTAATACTCATTGGATGACGGATACGAAAAAACGCATACGAAAATTTCGGACTCAGTGTGCAAGGACCTTTACTGGGGCCAACTATCAATCTGTGGAAGAGCATGAAACTGTTGGAAGGCACGCGCGTTAGTGAAGCATGAGATACAAACAAAATGAAGACCTGCTGATCAAAACATTGCTCTGTAGCGCTGCTACTGGTCAACAACTCCACAGGGTATCTTTAAATAAGTAAAAATGTAAATAATGACAAGAAAAAGTTTTCTTTCAATGCAGGTTAAGGATTTGCAATTGTATTTCCTGCTTTTATTTGATGCTGCAACCCCTCAAGGACCCTCCAGGAAATATTACAGTTTCATCTCATATTCTCATTGTTCTTCAGGACTTCATTCTCACAGTCTGTATCATTCCTTCTAGATGTGTTATCATATCCGCCCTACTTGAAGGACCTGATCCACAGCCAGCTTTGCCAACACCTGGGCCTGCGAGGGCCCTGTTGCGAGGGTGGAGGAGGCGGAGAGGGAGGTGGCAGCGGAGAGCCCTCCCCCACGGTAGGCTCCCCGGACACCTTGTGCTCCAGCCTCTGCAGCCTGGACGAGCACCACCCCCTTCTGCGTGACCTGGGCGGCCACCGCGGCACCCACTCCTACAGCAACGCCGCCGAGCTCGCGGCCAAGATCCTGTCGGCACTGCAGGGAGGGGAGGAGCTGCTGCTGGCCCGACTTCAGAGGGCAGGGCAGAGCGGGCGTGGTGGGGGGGACAGCGGCTTCCATAGCCTTGGCGGGGGAGGGCGGGGCATCAGGCCCTGCGGGGGTCAGGACTCTCCTTGCTACTCCAGATCTTATTCTGAGACATACCTGTCACCCGGCGAGGACGACGACACCCCCTGCAAGGACTACGAGAGCACTGTGTGCCAGGCAGACGGCAGCGGTGTGGAGTACCCACCTGACTACGACCCACACAGGAGGGTCTCTGATGTGGCCTCCTCTGGGGTTGTGTCTCTCGATGAGGAGGATGAAGAGGAGGAGGAGAGGGCAGGAGAGCCAAACAACCAATGACTTCTCTCATCTCACCTCAGCGTTTAATCCCTCCAATCTCTTTGGAGGGTTTTCTTTTTTGCAACAACTTCCCCTCTCCTCCATGGCGTCTAAAAAGTTTGAACCTCTGTGCATGCTGTTTTTTTCCCTCGCTGACTGAAGCATAATTCATCCGTCTTTGCCTTACTTGCAGCATTTCAAATCCTCCTTACCACCTCGTGACTGCTTTGTTCCCATTCGATGTATCAACTTTTATTTTCTTTGAAGGCGTCCAAACAATCGTTTTTATCATTGTAAAACAGGAGTGCTGGATGTGAAGTGATGTACTCGTGGAAGTGACGCACGCAGTTTCCGGCTCTGTCCCTACATGCGTAGCGACTGTAAAAACTAACACCACCATCAAGCAGACAGACTGACATGACTGAGTCCAAAACTCTGATTTATCTTTGCATGTGTTTTGCAAGTGCTGAAATCGATGGGCTGACCTGGCCCTGCGCACGGTTTGCAATCTCAGCTGTTCTGTATAACCCCCGCCCACCTCCCCAGCATCTCCCATGGGAGGGAGGGTTGGCACCAATCCTGGGACCTGCCCTTACCTCCCTGTCCACCCACCCTCTCCCCTCCTTTGCAAGACACAAAATAGCATCCTTTTGGGCATGGCTTGCTGAGTATGCCAAACTATTTAACCCTGTCACTACCAATTATGAGCATATGCTGGAATGTCTTCAAAGTGACAGGAGATAGTATGTATTTTAAAATTACAAAGTTTAAAAAAGAAAAAGAGAAATGATATGCTTTTATTGTACTAGTTTTCTATCACTCAAACATGTTGTTGTTCATAGTTCCAAACATCATTATGATGGACATCTGCCATAATGAACTATAGCTACTGGATATTTGTGTGGTCCTGTGGATTTCTGCATGGGTCTTCCATGCAGGAATCCACACGAGATTGGTTGTCTTAAAAAAAATACAGCAGCAGCGACAGCGATGACAACAACAAACGCTGACAGAATGTTTCTGAAGTGACCCTTTGGCGATAGTTGTTGGGCAGAAAATGGCACAGGTGGAAAAGAGTTTTTTTCTGTGAAGAGATGATGTTGCGTCGGAGATTTTCTATATTTTTGTATGCGTCGCCTTGCTTTGATCTCTTTGCCTATATGGCGTGCCAGTGTATGTGTTTTTTTGCACGAAGCTAATGTGGCTGTAGATACAATACAAATGTGAAAAAAGTTTTTATTTTATTTTATTATTGTAAAAGAGGATACTGTGATATGGTTTGTTTTGGCATCTGTCATGATCCTCAAAAAGAGCTGTTCTCTTTTCAAAAATGTCTAACTGCTCTTCTTTCTTTCCTCTAATACTGACTCCTGCAAAGCTTTGCCTTTTATTCTATACTTTCCCTTCTTATTTATGATATTTGCAAAATGGCATGTTTATGTGCGCATGCAGAAACTTCCATCTCCATGGTGATATGAGGAGCTCTGTTGAGGTTCTCCCAGAGGGACTGGCATTCACACAACTCAGGAAATCCCATTGGACCAGAGCATCAATGCATCCTACCAGCACGCACAACGCTACTTCTCTCTCATCCTCAGTGTGTGTGCTTGTGTGTGTGCATTTGTGTGAAAAAGCCTGGTGTGCGTAGTTATTTTCTACAAATAATTAAAGGAACACGCCGACTTATTGGGAATTTAGCTTATTCACCGTAACCCCCAGAGTAAGACAAGTCGATACATACCCTTCTCATCTGCGTGCATGCTGTAACACTGCCTGACGGTTCCAGCATTAGCTTAGCCTAGCACAGATCCTGCAGGTAACTGGCTCCAACGAGCCTACTGCTCCGAATTGTGACAAAAGTGACAAAATAACACCAGTTTGTTTACTGTCAGAAGACGGCTGTGTCTCATGTTACGTTGTTTTTTGTACACGCTGTGACTATACAAATCACAACATGTAAATAGGAACATGTTGGCATTATTTTGTCACTTATGCGGAGCAGTAGGATTACTGGAACCATTCACCTGCATGTTCTGTGCTGGCCTGATGCCGCTGGAGCCGTCAGACAGCATTACAGCACGCACGGAGATGAGAAGGGTACGTATCAACTTGTCTAACTCTGGGGGTTATGGTGAATAAGCTAAATTCCCAATAAGTCGGCGTGTTCCTTTAAAGCACATTCAGTCCCCACATTCTTCTTTAATGTTGTTTGACTGTTTAGAAAAGCCTCAACGTGCGAGTTTGTATGTTTGACGTTTTGTGAAAATGTGTGTGTGTGTGTGTGTGTGTGTGTGTGTGTGTGTGTGGCTGTATTGTAAGATGTCAGTAAGCTCCTTAAGCTTGCACTGTATATCCATTCCGTAACCCCTCCAATGTAGCGATTCCCTTTAAAAACAGTGTTTGGTTTAGCTGAGCTCTCATTGGAGGTTGGATTTTTACTGATGCTAGAGATAAAAAAAAAAGCATACAGTAGATACATCTGGAAATTGTTTTGAAAATACAGACTGGATGACATTGCTAACTTAACTAAAAACTACATAAAAAGGAGGAGTCCCAGTCAGGATAGTTACATAACAACTCAGGGGGAACCATTGAAGCTGTGCCTTTCATTCCTCACCTTTGACCTCCCAAGTTGTATCATCATCATCATCATCATCATCATCATCATCATCATCATCATCATCATCATCATCTTCCCTGCTCTCACTCCAGCCATAGCTTGGCTTCCTTTCTCTTCTCCCTTTTTTAAATTAAGTGCAGAGTAAAACCCTTCTCAAATCTGATCAACAGAGGCACCAAATATCCTGTTGCACCGACTGTGTGTATTCACATATACAGCGGTCCGGTTTACGTCATTGTCCTTTTGGTTGACATTAAAAGCCGGCCGATGCTGGCAAGGCGAGGTTGTGCTTTTGTCCTGGCGTGGTGACAAGAGCGTGCTATTGTTCTCCGCCCTCCCCCATCCTCTATTTATCAGCTTGCTCTGTCCACCACAGTGCATTCGCTCTGTCTGTCTTTCTGAGTGTCCTCCACCCTCTCCCCAAGTAGTGTGTGTGAGCAGTGTGTGT